>NC_068355.1:204310242-204352742 GCF_020536995.1 Dreissena polymorpha
GATATTTCAGTTGGTTGCGCTTTCCTTATTCAGGCGCGAAAACGGCACTATGATATCATTACAAAAGAATTCTAAAAAGAAATGTACAATAATACATACATATTTTTTTTATTCCCAACCTACATTAACAGTGATTTTCCTTGATTTATTCGTCTATTTATTCAAATGAATTTATTTGTTAAGTAATAGGTTCCTAATTCGATTTGAATAAGGCATAAGGAACCAGTTGTAAGGAGCATAAGGAACATTAATGGAGTTACCAAGACTTTCCCTCACGAGTGCGTATTCAAATCAAAAACGAATGAAAATTAAATGTGTCACTTACGTGACCAACATAATTCAAAGTTGCTTAGGCAATCTTCAACAAAAAGGAATACTTATAAAGAATATTAATACATTGTAAACCTAAGGTGAATATTGGGATATGCGCCTTAGTAAACTTTTCCGAATTTATATTTAGTTACGAAGACCCCCCCCCTTTCCACCTTACAGTCAATAATTCCACGGAGCGTATATTGACTCATCTAGAGTCAGTGGTAATTCTGATCATTAATAAATATAATAGTTAAAATTAAATACTTGTAAACAAATTAGTATTAAAATGAAAAATCACCTTTAGTGGCCATAAGCAACATGCAAACTTAACAATGCCATCCACACTAGCATAAACGGGAGATATCAGGTGTCGTTACTGCCTTGGCAAACTTTTTCAGAATTCGTCAGTTGCAAATCAATAATCAGGTTTTGATACTTCGACATACTTCGTGTTTTTGGTGTTTATACTTAGATATTAAAATGCTTGAAATTGTAAATACTTATCGGACGAACAAAGCGCTGAAACCGCAGTGTCTGTCTATTTAGCGAATACACCATAAACAGCATAGAAGAAACACCGAACACGCAATTAACATTGTTTTAACGAATATAGCGATCGTCGTAATGTCGGACGCACAAACAAACGAACGTACGAACGAACGACCAAACGAACGAAATGAATAGATAGATAAATAGATAGACAGATAAATACATAAAATAATTAATAAATGAATGAATGAATGAATGAATTGATGGATGGATGGATGGATGGATGGATGGATGGATGGATGGATGGATGGATGGATGGATGGATGGATGGATGGATGGATGGATGGATGGATGGATGGATGGATGGATGGATGGATGGATGGAGGGAAAGAGAGATGGATGGAAGGACAAACGAATGAACGAATGGACGCACGAACGCACACGCGCACTAATGAATGAATGAATATATGAATGAATCAATGAATATATGAATAAAAAAAAATAATAAATAAAAAAATAAATAAATAAATAAATAAATAAATAAATAAATAAATAAATGAATCCATGTTCTTTTTACAATTTTTGTTTATTATTTTTGGTATTGCATACTTAAATATAATTTAACTACAAACAAATCATATTTTTTTTTCAAAATTATGAATCTTTTGTAGACTTCACATGTACGACAAATAAACCCGCGGTGACAAGATTCGCTTCAGTATGTAATATATTTAATCCTAAAATGTTCCAAATTCCTTGAATCATATATATATGCACTCAGGTAAATGTCAACTATCCAGTTGTGTGTCTTGATTTCACGCTCAACAATATGACCAAACACAAATAAAAAATTGAACAAAACAACACGCAAATCAACCAACTAAAACTAAACTTAAATGTAGGTCCACGGGTAATACAAAGCTAAGACATTACAATTTAAGCCAGAACAGTGATAGTGGTGTTTAAAATGATTCAATCTGGATAAAATTGATTGAAATCATATCCAGTACGCCGGTCAAAGCAAGACTTCCACTGATTTTTCGTAATATGTTGTTTAAGTGATAAATGATAAGGCCTAGAAAAAAGAGAGAATGGCATGAATTGGATACATGCATGTGATTTTGTATTTTTAAATATTGTCCTCCATCTGAAATTTAAATATATGAAGATCATCGTAATTAAGGTAATACGGAAATTTAAAATTTATTTTTCCCACCCATTTTTACCAAAATATACATATCTCTCATATAGTCTAGCACTCCAATTGTCAAAAAAATAATCAAAAATGTTTTTTTATTATGCTTGCAGATGAATTTCTGGGACTTTGAAACTCCAGTATATGTGCTTTTACAATTTAAATTACACTAATTCCAATCCGATAGGTTCCCATTATAATACTGCCAACTTTCAAACAATTTTTTGTCTAGCCTTTCCTTTTCTTGTTCCAAGGTATAATTTTAAAGACCGATGTGTCGTCTTCCAATAATTTCAATACAATTTCAGACACCAGTACAACCATCGTTTGGCAGCCATATTTCGACAAAGCATTTTTCGACAAAAGCCCCATACAACATAAAACACACACTTAAAGTTTATATTTTAAGTTAGAATGTAATTTATGTCATCAAAATACTCAAGAAACATATATGATATCAGAAATAGCCCCATTATACAAGTCTCAGATTGTTAAATGGCTTTTATGCAAGAAGAGAAAAAACTCTTTAGAAACTACGCACTACGGATACTCGATGTTTTAGTGGAATGTAACCTAAGATGGCGGCGTTTTACAACGCATTTAACGAACGCACATATAACATGCATTTTAGTAACGAATAAAAACCTTATAATGTAATAAAAAGGTAAATATGTGTTTCTTTCATGTATTACTCTCCATTTACTATAAATTTACGATGGTCTTATTCTTACAATGTCAATTTCTGAAACAAATCAATCGCAAACTGTACATTTTGTCAAGAAAGATGAACGAGTTGCTCCCCTTTTCTTTAAATATCGTTCGGTGGCCTAGTGTAAAAATGGACCGTTTATCTATGATGTTGTCTACATTAATCAATGCGATGAAGGCGGCGTAGTTGCTCGCCATTGCATAATATATAGACGTAACTCATTTTTCAAAATGAGGTAATTGCTTTTTAAATGCAAGATTGAAATAAACGCAACCCACTGAAATTTAGAAAGTGTCTTTATGCAAGATCGAGATGTGTTTGCACTGTTAATCATCCTATTTATGTTATAGTAATAATAAGAATACCAAATATAATGAAATGTCCCTTTAAGATGTTCTGAAAGCATTGTAAATATGATGAAAATGGTATATATAAATGAGATTTAATGAATATACAAAAATTAATCAATCACCTTTAAAATATCAGTGCTCACCAATGGCGATTATTTGATCGAACTGGCTATTATATCTTAAAATTGTCTAGAAAAAATGGAGATTATTTTATCCGCCTACATCAAAAATAAATTTGCCTCTACAAGTTTTCCGGCAAATGCAAAATGCCTGTAAATCGGGCCATCAAGCAGGAAAAATCGATAACAAGATTACCTGTGTAAACATTAGAGCCGGTGTATTGTCATACACGTGTCAATAACTTCTGCCACATCGTGGCCTAGAGCGTTTTTCAAGTGTCAGAGAGAACTGATTTATTCCAGAAATAAATGTCTTAAATCTCCCAGTGTTCTACCAATTATCGTTAAATGTTAAATTTTCGTTATTTTTTTGCCAATTATTATGTAAGCGTCATTATTGAAAATCGCCGCGATTGTTGTTGGCTTGTTCAGTTTTTCACGATGTTATTTGTTTCTGCAATTAGATTAAGTTGAACATTTGCTGATTGTATAATTATTTAATCGCCATTGATCAACTACATGTAATTACATTTATCCCTGTCATTACCGCTATCTGTCATCTGCTTCAACATTTTTTGATGTGTGATAATGATTTCAATTTTTTGTGTAATTATTTTGTTTACATTGCTCAAATGATACCGTAATTCCTTTAAAGTCAGCGGGCGCTAATAGTCATCTGCTTTAATGTTTCTTTATAATAAAGAAGCCGATTGTGTTATTTTACTATTATTAATGTGTTTTTGTTGCTCAAAATACTAATTAACGTTTAAACATTCGACACTACTGAAAGGTAAGTAGTATAAAAACTCGAGTTTAGCAATGTTGCAATTATTCACTTTTTCACTTCTTTCTGAAAACTGTACCATTCTACACATGTTGCAAATGTCCGCCATCTCGCAATTTTAAATTATGTATCTATGGGTAAAGTAAAGCACTGCAATATCACATTTTAAAACAATATTTCAACCTACAGTACAGCCAACGCGGAACAAACATAATCCTCGGTTACGCCACGGACAGAATCTTAGTACTCGGCGGCCAAGTTGTGTAATCACGCGGCGTATCACTGAGGCATGCTGCATCGATCCGCGCAACGACGCCGAGTCTATATTAACCTTGCGTGCTTTCGCGGAATAAATCGGCCGCATATGTATGCGGCGGATCGAGTGAAAAGATATCCACCTACATGTACATTGATTTATTGCGTAGAAACCTAGATTTACGCGAGTTTCATAATTATTATTTTCACATTTTAATAAGCAATGTGACATGTAATGTGCGTTAACAAATTATTGTTGGATTTATTCCGCGAAACTGTAAATGTTTTGTTTGATTCTCAAATTATCATTTTTAGTTAGGCTGTTTTCGGAGAAAATCCGAGCTATTGTCATAGCCAGCTTGTCCGCCGTATGTGTTGTGCTAAAACCTTAACATTGGCTCTAAAATCAAAGTGCTTCCACCTACAACTTTAAAACTTCATATGTAGATGCACCTTGATGAGTTCTAAACCCCACACCCATTTTTGGGTCACTAGGTGAAAGGTCAAGGTCACTGTGACCTCTTATATAAAACATTAACATAAACCTTAACATTCGCTCTTAAATCAAAGTGCTTCCACCTACTACTTTGAAACTTCATATGTAGATGCACCTTGATGAGTTCTACACGGCAAACCCAATTTTGGGTCACTAGGTGAAAGGTCACTGTGACCTCTAATATAAAACTTTAACATAGGCTCTAAAATCAAAGTGCTTCCACCTACAACTTTGAAACTTCATATGTAGATGCACCTTGATGATTTCTATATGCCACACCCATTTTTGGTCACTAGGTCAAAAGTCAAGGTCACTGTGTCCTCTAATATAAAACTTTAACATAGACCTTAAAATTCGCTCTAAAATCAAAGTGCTTCCACCTACAACTTTAAAACCTCATATGTAGATGCACCTTGATGATTTCTACACGCCACACCAGTTTTTGGGTCACTAGGTTAAAGGTCAAGGTCACTGTGACCTCTAATATAAAACTTTAACATAGGCTCTAAAATCAAAGTGCTTCCACCTACAACTTTGAAACTTCATATGTAGATGCACCTTGATGAGTTCTACACGCCAAACCCAATTTTGGGTCACTAGGTGAAAGGTCAAGGTCACTGTGACCTCTAAAAAAACATTTTCTGACAAGCTTACGCAGCCGAGCGTTATGCGGTGCTCTTGTTAAATTTGTAATCCGAAACAAACTTCCGAAACTGTAATGCTAACGAGACCTTTGGCAAATTCTAGCGTCAAATACACAGTGCTAAAAGATCCTTTGTCTCATAAAAAGCGCGCGAAAATTATGCAGACATGTAGAACGCTGTTTGGAAAGTGTGGGTGTATTTTGTGTTGTATAAATACATGAACATCACGTCAGGCATTAATCGCGTGTTCAGTGGGAAAACAAACGCCCCGATTAGACGTAATTTCATCATCTCTTTAAATAGTAACAAATGCCAAAATGTATTTGATACTTAAGAAATATGGGGAATTTTTGTGTATCGTAAATATTTACCAGCATTTCCTTTAAAACTGGAATATACGGGATTATCGGGTAATTAGTATCGATGTTCACTGTATAATATGAACAAAATGAAACGAGTTTATATACGCATTCTCAAACGATAGTTATAATAAGACGATAATAAACAAAACAACAAAAAGTCTTCACCGTCTTTATTATTGATGTGGCTTCAAACTGCTAATGCTAATGGGGTTGTTTACCCTCGGGACTTCGGTTAAAAATCATTGCCCGAGCACACTGCTTAACATAAAACTCTGCGTTAAAAAGCCGAAAATGGCCATAATATGGACAGCCCGATTTTACTGGGCTGTACCATTAATAATATAAGATACTTTGCAGTGTGGATGCGTTGCTTTGATAAAAATCTAGTAGTTTGAAAATTGCTTTACTTTATTAGTCAAAAGACGTTAAAAACGCAATACACAATAATTGGACAACGCCGTGCCTAACGCTGTTAAAAAGCGGAATTTTTATTGGCTGACAGCATTTTAAAATCATGGCTCTGATTGGTCGAATTTCCTTACATGTCAGGGTTTTTTTTCCTTGTTTGGGACCCGCCGAAAATCGGCCCTTTCCCCTCGGATTTTTTTTTCCCCTCAGCTGGTAAATTTTCCCCTAGATTTCATTTTCCCCTCAAAAAAAATAAAATATTTTTTTTAAATTTTTATATATAAGTTAACCTGATCCAATGTAGAAACCACAAAAATATTGCATAATTAAATTATTTGTTGCCTTGAATTTGTTTTAAAAACAGTAAAATATGTTAAATTGATTATTTTAGACTTTCCTTATTTTCCCCAAAATCTGGCTTTTCGCAGGATGTTTTCCCCCAAAATTCAACGTTTCGCGCGATTTTTTTCCCCTCAAAAAAGGCCAGGCCCTTTCCCCCAAATCAGATAAAAAAAACCTGGATGTAGTTGCAAGTAGGTAAATCCGTTTAGAGCTACAACAGTTTGCACAAAGATCTACAGAACACCACCAAGGGACCCGGAACACACGTGTGGGACTTGCGCACACACATCACCCATATGAGCGGTGTGTGTGTGTGGGTTTTGTATGTGTGTGTCCTGGTCAAACTTTCCGGGTGATGACGGGGTGTGGGTCGTGTTGAGTGTCTTGTATATAAGTAGTATGCGAGGCACTCTGCATGATCCACACAACATCATCACCACATGGTACAGGGCACATTAAGGCCTCATTGGCCAGCGTGCACTGAACTCTCTTCAAAATAAAAATCATTTGGCAAATACCCAGGGAGCCGGGGTAAATTTGACCTACTTTGGCTCCAAATTAATCTTTTTCCCCTGAAAGGTCACAGGGGCAGGTCCAGCCTTAATGACCCCGTGAAGGGGCTCGACTGGACCTGTAAATAAACTGAACAACAACAACAACCTTGACATTAAGTTTGCTATTTATAAATGTAAACAATGTAGAATTTCATTAGAAAATATATGGAACAAGAAATGATAATTACATCCATTAATACTTTAATTTAATTGCATGTAGTATGATTGTTTTATACTGTCAAGGACCTCAATCCATTTTAGGGGAAGCGAGTCGCTACCCTCATGAGGGGGCATTTTAGGGGAAGCGGGTCGCTACCCTCATGAGGGGGAATTTTCGCGGCGTTTCCCTTTTTGGGGGATTTTTTTACTACTCTCTAATTATTACATTTGTACATGTTTGAACTATATTCATTTCTTTTTTCATAATTAAGTATGTTTAACAAGATTATATTGAAATAGAATTGAGATATAATAATCATGAGACACGTCTTTAAAATATTTATTTTTTTTAATCAGGGGGAATTTTTCCCCCCAAAAGGGGAAAAAAATATACTTTTCAGGTGGGGGACTGCGGCCGAAATTCGGCCGCAGATTTGATAGATTGAGGGCCCTGACTGTTGAAGTACTATGAAGATGTTTTATTATTATTATATTGATTTTATTTATGTTAAAAAGAAAGGGTAAGGAAGAGAATAGCCAAATTTATATAAGTAGTGATGGTGAAAACACATATTAATTATTATTATATGTGGCATCATCATTACTAGACTCATTGTTCACCATATGCTGCAATGAGTTTAGTGGAGTCTTTTAACTTTGTGGTTTGCATATAAGTTGTTAATATCAAATGGAATTACTTTAATTTACATGTTATTTGAACAGAAAAGAATTACACAAATGTGTGAAATGTTTGAAATAAACAAACTACACTGAAGTTTAATATATTTAAAGTAAATGAAAATTAAAAATATTAATATTATTGGGATATTCCAGATCACAAAGTGGGACAGCATTGCCACTATATGTTTTAGATGCATAATAAAGACAAGAGATAGATGTAAATCTCATGTTTGGGTTATGTATATCATGTGATAAACAAGGAAACAGAAGTAATGGGGTGATATGAAATTTATGTTCATTAATTATTTGAAGGGGTAGGGCCTGATTTAATAGCTCTCCTCTGTGAAAGGGGATTTGCATGTTCAAATGCATTTAGATAGAAATATAACAGACAATGGTATATGGTAATGTAATTTAATTTGAATTGTATTATGTATTGTAATTTATAAATATTAGTATGCGTGGTTCAATGCTGGACACTTGCAGACAGGGAATATAGCCGTAATGCTCCAACATAAGACCCTGTCTGTTTGGAACCTCATGAGAATTGGGCTATGAAGAAGAAACAACCCCCCAGAGTGGCGTTTAGACAATATTTAAAAGGGATATATGTAATAACCCTTATAAAAACAAGGATAATGATAACCTGTCGCCAAACGGTCACCTTTATAGGGCCACATAAAAATTATAAGTAAAAAAATGAACTTTACAGTTAAGAATGAGACAGGACAGATAAATTTATACATAAAAGTATATTATTTACATTATGTACAGTACTATATGCATTTATTTATATAAAATACAAGTTGCCACCCTGGAGGGTTTAAAGGAGGAGAGATTTGGAAGTGTAGGCTGGCGTGAGTGGGGAATAAACCAGCAGGGGCATTACCAATAGGTTGGTCTAAGGGAGGTAATTGTGGAGGTGGAGTCGATGACGGTTGTTTCCCATGGACCAGAGGGAGTGCACTGTAGAGGAAAAAAAGTATGAAAACAATTGAAGGAAAATTAAAAAAGTGTGATATAAAATTGGTAAAAAAGACCAAATAATATCTCAATGCAGGGGAAAACCCACAAAGTGCTCTTATCCAACCAATATTAATTAAATATAGGGGATAACAAGAGAGAAAATAGTACAAAAGTACCTTATCTACTAAATAAAATAGCAATTTAACACAAAAATAAGGACATTTGCTATATAAAATAGCAATTTAACACAAAAATAAGAGAATTTGCTATATAAAATAGCAATTTTAACAAGAAATAAGGAAATGCAAGGTACAAAATTTGCTATGATGGAAAAATAGCAATACTAAGAAAATTTACAATAATACCAAAGAATTGGTAATACCCTGGATAGGGCTAAATAAGAGTTTTGCAAGGTATAAGGCCCTGCACCGTGCACTCCAGTCCGACATGGCTCTTTGAATTTGAAGGGAAAAGGGTGGGGTGTCATGAGGGAAGGGAGAGGGTGCAATGCAGCCAACATACCCGGGTTACTGTACAGCCTCGTCCTTTCTTTTAAATAAAAACTGTCATAAAATATGAATATATTAAGAATCTGAAGAATGTAAATGGTGGACTAACGTCATACTCTTATAAAAAAAAGAAAAAAAAGAGAGAACCAGGTCAATACCATTGGCCTGGTTTGGAAAGGGCAAGGTTGAACAATAATCCCGTTAAAAACTAAAATGAAGTTGTGTCAAAATGACACAAATCCAACACAATTACAATGACTGCGTCAGATTTGTGTAAAAAATTACAAGGTTTAAAATAAATCTGTCACATGACTGAATAATTTATTTTAAACTTAGTAAACTGCTAATTTTCTCAGCAAAAATATAAAAGCAAAAACAACCGTAATGCAATTAATTTATAAATCCATCATATGCTGGAGCCTTGACCACTTGTATATGTATATGCGAAAACATAATGACGTGACCTTGTTTATGTGTGAAATACATACACTACGGGCGGAGACAAACTTAATTGGCCAGACACATTAACTATGCTTACATGTAAATGCTAATACATCCGCGCACATTATATTTACTATGATCTTAAATATTATTATAATTGTTCTTTTAAAATTTGTTAACTACATGTAACTAATCTTTTTAAAAAGATTTTTTATTTATTTTATGATGCACATCGATTCGGCATCATGTCGCGAATTGCGGCTTGCCTTGGTGGACAGATGCGTAGCTTGGCTGCGAAATGCGACTTGCCGCCGCATACTAACGCGGCTTCAACAGCTGACACGGCACCGACTCGTTTCACCTTGCCGTTGCGGATCGCGAAATACTTTGTTCCCCGTTGGCTAAACTGTATATTAAGGATGTTCGATCGTTTCCACTTTACGGTAATTGATTCACTATATCGTGAAAATTAAAAACCTTTATATATTTTCACGGTTTCAAAATATTAGGTTGGAATAAACGAATGTAAATTCTAGTTTTACTATTTTGATAATGCGCCTTCAAATTTTCGGCATTTACATATTTTCGAGATTAACTGCACTGAAACCAAGCGTTCGATTGCTTGACGTCACTTCGTGATCGACATCGATGAAACGCTTGCTTACGCTGTAGATGTTATTTTCTGTGCAAATGCAAGCGTCTATTGATAACGAAACAATAATTTGTCAACATGAGAATCAGATACTTGGCTTAATAATTTTCATTTAAAATGTCTAATTTGGATATAATTCGGAATACAAAACAAAACTTAAAAGGTATTGAAAACAACAACGTTCAAAAAAACAATGTGGATTTCAATAGAAAGACTATTTCCACCGACAATCAGGATTTCCGGTATGACCACTGTTATTTTGACGATTTTTCTATCGGTTCGTCGGTAAGCGTGACCACATGTGACAACAGCGATGCTAGTTGGATATAAAATTGGTAGACGTGTCGTTGAACTCGACACATTGACGGAATCGCTTTTAGCATGCAGTGCTTGTCAAGTGCCCATGAATTTACTTAACACTGTAGAAAGCATGGATTTCGGACAGGCATGTGTTTTGGACATACAGTTTAGCAATTGTGGTGCAGTAAACAATGCGGCTACTGGACGGAAACATGGCAGAGTTTATGACATGATCACAAAGCTTGCATTTGGGTAAGACTTCTTTGTCTTTTTGGTACATTGGTGCATTATATCATGATTTATTGTCTAAATTACGGATACTTTTGAATACATTCAGATAGTTATCTCTAAGTAATTCGCGTGTAGTCTACATGCATACATTTTTTATATTGTACTTGCTATACTTTTCCTTCATATTTTGTCTGATTTACTGCCAGTAAACACAATTACAGTAGAATGTGAATGGTTATCCTTAGTTAAACATGTATATTTTAAAGTGACATAAGTTTATTTTCTTCCTGCAGTCCTAGTTATTAATACCGGTAATAAATATGAAATTTTACAAGTTTACAAAACATAAATATTCTCAATTTGTCAAATACGTATTGGTTTTGAAAATAAAGGGCTTGCATTAATTATTATTTGTGTGTATGTAGATCACTAGGTCTTATAAAATGTTGTAACTTTTGTAAATTAGTGACATTATTTCATATTATTTTATTCCGCATAAGCATATTCTAGCATTGTGCATTGTCAACTGTTCTGTCATTTACTGCAATCTGTTTCAGGTAAATCAAAAACTGGGTGTTTCACCTGGGACTTTCACATCGAAACTGGCCCTTCTCCATGACCTTCAGCACAAAAAAAGAAAGGCTATAGCTGTTACTCGTGCAGCAAAACAGTGACGCATAAGACTTAAAACTCGAACGGTATTTTTAATTATGGGCATTTTATATTTAAAACACAGTATTCTTCATTTGTATGCCCCCAATTGGCGACATAGTTTTCGCACTGTCCGTTGGTCGGTCAGTCCCTCACACTTTTCGTGCCTGCTCTCTTATTCAAGTAGTTTTCATCCGATCTTCACCAAACTGGGTTTCTTACAATTGTATGGATTATTTTTTTATATAGTTACAAAGTTGGAGTTTGGGGCATCCGTGTGGTGTGGACACATTTCTTGTTGTAGATTGTATCAATAGATCCATCCATTATATATGCAAAGTAGTAGTAACATTTAAAAGCATATGCTAATGTTTGTAAATTGATTATTGTAAAAGCATTAATGTGCTGTGTAATCATTTCTTTAAATAAAAATCGGAGATAACCCATGAAGGTGCAAGCAAATTTTCCAATTTGAAATTCTGTTTTTCTGTTCAGGCAGTCAAAGGACAGTGCAAGAAGTACGAGCGGGACCAACATACAGTTCAAACATAGAGGACCAAGACGTTGAAGTTACAACTATACCCCCACCTATACCCAAGCCTGGTCCAGCAGGGCTAGACACTACTGGGAAGGAATTTGTTTTCTTTGATTTGGAAACAAGAGGGTTAGGTAAAGTTTATTTTTAACATTTTCCTTATTCACAGTGTTGCACATACAGAAGTTTATCTTGGTCCAATTCAGGTATTTAGGTACTCTAAATCTCCAAAGTTCCGAACTTCTATTAGAAAATATACATATTTACTTACATGTATAACATAATTCAACCTGCTACTGCTGAGTAACTCAATGTGTAAGAGATATCGTGTGAATTGTTGGTCAACCTAGCATATGATTGAATTGCAACAAGAGTTATGTTCAGACTAATTTCTCATTTTGCTTTCATATAATACATCATTCTTAATCTTTATTGATAAAATGATAGTAAATACCACTTAGATGATGCAATGTTACATTACCCACAACTGGCTTTAGTACGTTATTGTGCATCATTTAAGAATTTAAACACTCTTCTCTTCGCTTCTTCAGATTTATGAATACATAAGATCATTAGATGCCAACAACTTACTTTGATATATCCATGAATGGAAGAAAAAAGTGTTTCAATTTTCATAATAACAGTTATTATGCCCCCCTTGGAAGAGAGAGTTAATATTGTTTTGCTGGATGTTTGTCTGTGGGTAGATCATTAAGTTTCCAATCAATAATTTGTCAACTATTTCACTGATTGGCTTTTTACTCTCCATGTGCATAGGGATTGGACAGTATATAACCCCCATTTAAATTATGGTCACTTAGTCAAAGGTCACAATAAGTGTGAAAATTGTTTCCGATCAATAACCCTTCAACTGAAAATTCTCTTAAACCACAATGCATAGAGAATGAATGTGAAGGAACCTCTTCTACGATTGTTCACATTAAGCTTAAAAAAAGTCCTGTCCTGGTGGGGGGGCAATGTTTTTCCCTTTTATATTTATTGTAATCACTTCAAATGTATTTTAAGAAGTTTACATTGTACTTGGGGGAGCGACCCAGGGCTCTGTGATTAACGGGGCTAAAATGGATTTTGTGCAATTTCTATTTAAAATTTTTGTTTTGTTTTTTCAGAGAACACACTTCACATAATTCAGATAGCTGCAGTGCATTCAACTGGTCAATTTTCAACATATGTGATTCATGAGAAGAAGATTTCCTTGCAAGCGTCAGAAATAACTGGAGTGACAGTTGTTAGCGACTCTATGCTTGTCAAGAGACAAACAGTAACAGCTGTCCCCATCAAATCTGCATTGACAAGTTTTATAACATTCTTACAGAAATGTTCACCAATTATTTCAGTTGGGCATAATATAGAGTCTTTTGATTGTAAAGTATTGCTCCGTGCTATCCATACTTGTTGAAAAATGTTTGAGTTTCAGCAAAATATTTGTGGCTTTTAAGATACTTAAAAATGTTAAAGGAAATATTACCAAATATGAAATCATATAAGCGGGAACATTTAGTTAAAGACGTCACTGGTGAATTATACATGGCACATGGCGCTATACAGGATATTTTAGCTTTACAAAAGTTAGTGAACTCTGTTCCTCTTGACCAAAAATTGTTAACAAATATTCATTCAGCTTTTACCGAGCAGTGTTAACATACAATGTGTAACTAAATGTTGCTTCCAACATCAAATCTTTACAAACCATAATTGATACAAAAGTTATAAGTCAAGGTGTTGCAAGGAAAGTTGCAGGAAGTGGATTTCAACTTAAACATTTGAGTCCTGTATCAAAAAGAAACGGACTTGGTTTGAGGAGCCCCCTGTCAGAGGTTACAAACGGACAAATCAGAGTAACAAAATCAGAGAAAATAATATGTACAATAGCGAGTTATTTGTTGCCTGACATCTAACCAATTGTAATTTGCATCTTGTATATAGATAAGCTATGAAATCTAATAGCTGTTACATAATTGTTTTTCCTTCTCGATGACGAACATAGTTGTGATTCTTATGTCAGTTGTATTTCTCATGTTTCACCTAAGTTGTAAGATATTTTTGGCAGTGCATTAAACCACAGATGGTGTGTGAAACATAATTGCCCAGCTTATTGTATTCTTTGTTGTTTTAAGCTTCACTGGCCAAAGGCCAGCGGGGCTTATGTTATGATTCTGTGTCCGTCGTGCATGCGTGCCTGAACGTTTCCTTTAAACATCTTCTTCACCTAAACTACTGGTCCAATTGTGATGAAATTTCTTAGGAATGTTCCTCTTTCAACGTTGTTCAAATTATGCCCCTGGGGTCAAATTTGACCCTGCCCCGGGGTCACAAAATTGAACATATGCTTATATAGGGTCTATTTTGTGAAAACTTCACATATTTTTTCGTCCATAACCATTGGGCCTTGGGCTTCCAAATTTGGTATGTAGTGGCATCTTATAGTCCTCTACCAAGTTTGTTCAAATTATGCCCCTAGGGTCAAGTTTGACCCTGCCCTGAGGGTCACAAAATTGAACATATGCTTATATAAGCATTTTTTGTGAAAACTTTAAAAATCTTCTTGTTCATATTAGTATGGCATAGGGCTACCAAAATTGGTATGAAGTGACATGTAATAGTTCTCTACCAAGTTTGTTCAAATTATGCCCCTTGGGTTAAATTTGAAACTGCCCCGGGGGTTACAAAACTGAACATATGCTTATAAAGTGCTTAATTTGTGAAAACTTAAAAAAAAAATTGTCCATATCTATTGGGCCTAGGGCTACCAAATTTGGTATGTAGTGACATCTTATAAACCTCTACCAAATTTGTTCAAATAATGCCTCTGGGGTCAACTTTGACCCTGCCGCGGGGGGTCACAAAATTTAATAAACGCTTATAAAGCGCCTATTTTGTGAAATCTTTAAAAATCTTGTTGAAAACCATTCTGACTATGGCTACCAAATTTGGTATGCAGGAACATCTTAAAGTCATCTACCAAGTTTGTTACTTTGGGTCAAATTTGACCCTGACCCGCGGGTCACAAAATTGAACATTATATACGCTTGTATCTTGCTTATTTTGTGAAAACTTTAAAAATATTCTTGTCCTTAACTCTACATCTAAGACTTAGGGCCACCACATTTTGTATGGAGTGAGATATAGTAGTCCTCTACAAAGTTTGCTCAAATTATGCCCCTGGGGTTAAATTTGACCCAGCCCAGGTGGTCACAAAATTGTACATGTGCTTAAATAGGGCCTATATTTAAGTATCTGCACATGCGGAGAATATTTGTTTCAGTCTTTTTTTCAGCAGTGGAGCGATACAGGGCCATCATGGCCTCTTGTCTTTAAATACACATCACACAGTTCTAAAAATAATTTTAAAATACCTAGTACATATGTTCAATTTACAACCAACAACATGGGTAACAGGTGGGTGGGGTAATTTAAGATGTTTATTTGAACATCAACATTGTTTTTTCAGTTGTTACATCTGAAATATGTTCATAACAATATACATTATAAATATTTCTACGTGTATCACATTTCAGTTGATAATTTAATTGTTATGGAGCAATTATTATATAGATATGTTTTAATTACTACTACAATGTTAGTCATTGTATTTTTGAAATTAAGTCCATATTAAAATTTCTATAGCAAAAAAAAATCCACGGTGACCTATCAATTTCTTTACTTCATTTTAATGCTTAGCTAGTTTCCTTTAATTATTGAGAACTTCAAATGAATATGAATATTACATCAACAGAAATATGTATCTGTATTGCATGTTATCTATTTTGAACTGTGCAATAAAAAATTCAAAACAAACAAAAAACTAGTCATACTTATTTCTCATTATTTTTTACGATTTCCATAATTTTTGGTTTTAAAACTGTTCACTATGATAATACACATGTTACAGTTGCTAATCTAATGCAATCTCAATACTATTATGCCATTTTAAATGTATTACACAAAAACATTTTACCGTACCCCCAAATTTATGCCCCGCAAAAATGACCTTTTTTCAAACGCACATGGCATTTAAAAACCTTCGTTATCTCAAAATTATTCACGGTGACCTCTCTTTTTTATTTTATATTAATTTCAGATACAGATTCATTAATCACCATACAAAAAATTATAGCATTCCGGATATTTTGAAAATTTTCACAAAACGATCGAACATCCTTAATTGCGTATTCGCAAGGTTACGGGTTTTATATTCTGCATTCAAACGATATGCAGTTTTCATTTCATGTGAAAATGAGATATCTCTACATGTTTTCGGACAGTCGTTTTCGGAAATGGTACAGTTTGTCGATTTTAATTTACTTTCAGCGTTCTTTATAACATTTTTATAGAATGACGAATACATATGCGGCGTTACGGATGGTCTGGTTGACAATATTTTGTAATGTACTAACCAGAACAGGGGACAAAAATTCTACTCGTCCGCTCGTATTGTCGAGTGAAATCTTGAAAGGACGAGTGAATTTCCCTAAAGCTCTCGTCCTACACTGAAAAAAAGCTGATGTTAAAATATGTTTTTTCTGACCAGTAAGACTCTTTTTCATTAAATAAAATCATTTTCTTAAAGCATATCTATTCCAAAAGTAGCATGCGAATGAACTGGAAATTGTAATTGTAAATTTCATACAGCAGGTGCGCGTTGTTATGCCAGACTGTGTCCCGATTAAATATTGGCTTTTTGGTGCAAAATTTGCGCGTCCATGATGACAGGGAACCATCCGATAGCATTCATGGTAAGTATTGATATTTAAAGAATCATTTTACCGCTAAGTATGGTTTTAAACCATGCAGTCTGAATTTCGTCTGAAAAATGTCTGACATACGAGCGTTCGTTAAAGGGGGCTGGGGCGATGTTCAAACGTCCGAAACGGAAAGCACGTAAGCATTAGAAAAAAGGAAAACAGCAGTCTGTGTAACTTTATATAACTCTAAGTATATATGTATGTAACTGTAGCTGATGTCTGGTTTGTTAAGTCGCATTCACAACCTTGATTGTATTCTTTTTTGTAAGTAGTCATAAACACAGTGCTGTTGACCCGTACTTTGTTTGTTGATTCATTACTTTTTACCCTAACAGTTCACATGGTGTTAACCAGTCTCTGACCTTAACATCGTTATTATCAAACACTAATGCGCTTTTTCAGCATTTGCTGTTTTACCCAGCTTTTTACCTTGAATGACCTATACATAAAACCAGCAGACACGATTGAATAAATTCAAATATTTTATTGGTTGATTTGAGAGAAATCCCTTGAACAGACTACTCACTGCATATTCAAACGACAAATAAACACAAATTGTGGCCCAGTTTCAATTACGCGTTACAACCCATGTCGCAGAATTTCATGGCTTGTATTTGGTCACTTAATTGTCAGGGGAAGTCTTAATTGACTATTGATAAACACAGTTTTGCTTTCAAGATTAGAAAATAAACACTGCTTAAAATACATAACACAAATGTTTACTGTACTTGATCAGCACCTCTGGAAATCATTCTAATAGGCTACCCTTATTTACCCGGTTTGCTATATTTGCTATTTTGAATTCAATTTTATATTGAAAAGCATTGTGCTTGATTGTGCCATTTACAATATGCTATGAGATTTTTAAAGACCTGTGTCATGCAATAATGGTTCTTATGCCATATGCGCCCATCATAGCAATAGCCCACCCAGCCTACACATCTTGCAGTCTGGTCAGGAGATACATAATGGGACCATAACAACTTTGAGTGAATTTATAGGGGATAGCTTGGCCTCTGACCAGACTGCGCAAATGCTCAGGCAGTGCTTGAGCTAGGCTGGCCCAAACGCCGTAAGACCCATTTTGCATGAAGCGGCTATAAAAGTGTGATTTTAATGTATCAAAACAAAACTGCCTGTTAATCAAATATTAAAATACGATATATTTCGATGGTGATAAAATAAACTCGTAGTAAGCCAAGTGAGAACGATATGATGTGAACTCCTGTAGCATATTTGTATCTACTAACACTAATGTGTGGTTTGACATAAATACACACATTTCATGCGGTGTATATGCAAAATTGTGGAAAAAATACATGATTATAGTTATTTTATTTTCAATTTAATTATTTAGACACTTTTATTTTCAAACTTTATTTCAAAGTCAGTATTTACGCCGAATATCTATTGTAAAGATATTTCTTGTTATATTTAGTTTTTTGTTTTTTGTTTTAGCGATTATAAAGCATTTGTGTTCTTGTCTATAGTATACCTGTAGTTATTTGTGAACTCGTGTTCAACGTTTTATAAATTGAGAACAGTGAATCTAAACAAAGTTTACTATGTACTAATGCAGTGTTTATGAAGGTCGATTATGAAATCAAGGAATACTGTATGCGTTTATATAAAAAATATGTTCAGAAAAATCCAATGTTTAAGTTTTGTTGGCCTAATGCCTATTGCAATAGAGAACTCTCCTTTTGTGTGACATAATGATATACTACGTATCCCAAACAAGTAGAGAATGATGTTGGTGTAACATTATGATATATAACGTCACCCATGCAAGTAGTGAATGATATGTGTGCATAACGATATACTATACGTATCCCAAGCAAGTTGAGAATGATGTTGGTGTGACATAATGATATACTACATCACCCAAGCCAGTACTGAATGATGTTGATGTGACATAATGATATACTACGTCACCCAAGCAAGCAGTGAATGATATGTGTGACATAAGGATATACTAGGTATCCCATGCAAGTTAAGAATGATGTTGTTTATATTAAGAACGAGAATGCCCTGATTACAATAAATCGATTTAATTGGTATGTTCTGTCATACTATCAATAGAGCCATGAAAACACCTCATTAGGTGAAAATGCAATATTTATATTGGTCTTGAATAGCTAATGAACACACAAAACACAAGTATTTTTTTAAAACAATTGCAATTGTATATATGCCTTTACTTCTACATCCTGTATCCCTGATTTGTCTTGTAAAGCAGACATAGCAACATACATGTATATGAGCGAGATAAATGTTATATGGTTTCAGTTTTATAATAAGATATATGTTTACCTTTTTGGAAATAATTCATCTGCTAATTATTTTTCTGTTTTGAATACACAGTTGATGTACAGAGGGCACTTTGGCAAGCAAGGGTCTCAAGCATAGTAAGCAAGAGAGATAGAACTTGAGCCAGACGCTGTACATTCACTGAACTCCATCCTGTCTATGCGAACAAGACTGTTGTTGGAACAGTTTTATATTGACCAGCAGAAACTGTTACTCAAGCTAAACACTTGACACTTTGGTTCCCTCCTGTTTAGGTGGAAGTGACAGTGGTTGGGATAGTTATTTAGTGAGCAGCAGCAAACTCAAGTCAGACACTGGACATGTACTGACATCCAAACTGTCTAGTGGAAGTGACTGTGGTTGGAATAGTTGTCTAGTAAGCTACAGAATATTTCAAATATTATTCTAGCTAGGCACTGGACATGACCTAACCTCCCTCCTGTTGTGGTGAAAGTGATTGTAGATGAAACAGTTGTAAAGTGAGCAGAGGGACTGTAACTCAAGCCAAACATTTGACCCTATAATGACCAACCTCCTGTTTAGGTGGAAGTGACAGTGCCTGGGATAGTTGTCAAGTCAAGAATCAAAAGCCAAGTCGTGTCAGGTAAGATTACATTTATATCAATAACATCCGCAGCCTCAGTGGCATGCAGCCCAATCACAGATTGTGTGCTCAACTGAGGTTAAGTTCTTAGATGTGTGCTATTGTGATCAGTCATTGTCTGCTATAAAATGTGTGTTGCCTGTCATGTTTTGGTAACACAGGTAAGAAGTTAAACCACTGGACATTTTGCAGTCCTACATGTTATCCAATTGAGAAATAATCTTTATGTGATACTATCTATTGTAAATTTGTGTTGAACCAGCGTTTTTCCTCACCACTTTGAGAATGGTTCCGGTACTGATCGAATTGGGAATTTAAGCGGCGTTTTCATCCAAATTGGGAAATTAAATAATTATGCTGAAAACATTTTGAAACATGTACGAATAATAAGTTGCATATTCACATCATAGTTGTAATTTCCTGCGAAATCTGTCACAATAACACTAAACTTATTAACACTCTTTTACTGAAGCTGTACTTGAGATTATCAGCGGTCTAAATGAGGACTCCGAGCTTCCTGTTCTGTAAGATAACCTTCCTCTGAATGATACAGGTTTGTGTCAGTAGACTTTAACGTTGATGAAACGTTACTATAATCAACATCTAACAACTATGCGCTGGACTCAATATTTGATGCATAATCCAAAATTTCAAACTCAGAATTGTATAAATGAGGTAGTGATAATCAATATATGTAATTTGTTTGGCTGTTTGCATTTAACACTGAAATTGGATACAGACTACTTAACCCTTTCCTTGACAGGTACGCGTTTCTACAACCCTATCGATTACCTGTCAAATACGCGTATCTACGCCTGTATCGATTCCCTGTTATCTACGCATTTCTACTACCCTATCTATTACCTGATATATACGCGTTTTTACGCGGCACGATTTAATTTGCTATTTAAATGCTTAAAATGACGTTTTAAGTGTAACAGAAATGCATATACACCTGCGTTCATCATTTTTCTAAACTGTCGAGTAAACATCCGGTAATGTTGCTATTTAAAGTTCTGATGCAATTGGCGACCAATCAAGACAAGGGTCTACCATTTGACATGCGTAAATCACGTTCCGGGATGTGCGCGCTTCGGGCATTTGGTAATGTCCTAAAATAGCTGCTATTCTCGAACCGTATTTAATTTGGACATTTTCCGAAAAGGTATTAATAACTCGTTAAAAATGTCGCAGAAATAACCACGTTCCATAGGGATATAATATGATTTGGGTGTAAATCGATTTCATTCTTATTGTTGTTTGATTCCATTATATCGTAAATGTTTGTTTCCGAGATCATATACGAGAATTTCATCGATATGTTAAATGGCATGAACACTCAAATGTTTTTACAAACGACACGTGCTTATCTAAAGTTTGTGTTCCGTAATACACAGGATATTGGATTATCGGTGCTTGATTGGGCAATAAAACAAAGACGCAGTCGGCGGTCTTCAATATGCCTTTGAACTGACCTACATAATAATTAATAGCGCACGTGCTAATCTAACATTTAGGGATAAGAAACACGGGTTCTAGACACTTTGAATAAACATGTTTACCGGACGCAGCAGTAGTCTTCAGATGACGTCGGCGACTTCTGGGTTATAAAGTTATATGTCGGCGATCAGATTATAAACTGGAGTATTTGATAATAAAGTAGCCGCTTAAAATTGGAATTTTGCAAATAAATACACGAACTGAAGACTTATTGAAGACGCCGACATTGCCGGATTTCGATCGGTAATAAAATGCAAAATGCAAATTAATTATATGAATATTCATGGCACATTATGCAACATCCAATTAAATTGTTACCGGTATCTATAAATGTTTATAAATCATTTGATGAATTAATGTAATAGAAATACCAAGTATTGTACGAATTTTATAAGAAATAATACAATTGATTTTGAAAAGGCATGAAGTTGTTTGAGAAACTCTGTTTTTCTATAGTTATTTATAAGAATTTACATGAATTTTGAGGCTTGCAGAATGAATTTATAAAATAAAAAAATCTTCAAGAAAGAAGAATTGTAGTTTGGAAAGTAAGAAAAAAAAATAATATTCCAAAATATAATTATTTGTATTTGATTCAACACACCAACTTCGCAAAGTTTCTATATGAGCTGGAAAGAGATTTGCATTTAAACCCAGTAAAACACACAACGGTCAACTTTACATGACTATAACTGATTAATAAAATAATGTAGAAACATAAGTTTACACCACAGGAAAGGAAATTTTATAAGATAAAACTTTCATATCGAGTGTTTTTCAATAATATTTCAACTTTTATGAGAAAATCAGGTTTAAAGGCAATGACGGTTGCGTTTCCAAAGAGGTTACAGATTTGCATTGAAACGCAGTAAAACACACAACTGTCAACTTTGCATGACTATAACTGACCAATAAATTAAGGTAGAAACATACAGTTTACACCACAGGAAAGGAAATTTTATTAGCTTAAACTTTCATATTGTGTATTTTTCAATAATATTTCAATTTTTGTGCGAATATCAGGTTCAAAAGCAATGAGGGTCATAAAACAGCGTTTTTCCAATAATGCCTGTAAAGATGGGGTACTGATATTGATAAGATGGCTATCAGCCACTGGTCAGCAGGCAGCTAGGTCTTGTGGTAACTGGAGAGGCTTATATTGGCTAAATGGCTGTCAAGGAAAGGGTTAATAAGAAGCATAAGAATATTGCTCCAATGCACTGAAGATGCCAACGATTGTGAATCACTTAGGCGTGAATAACCAAGTGTCACTATGAATTGATCAATTTC
Organism: Dreissena polymorpha; assembly: GCF_020536995.1. Lineage (NCBI taxonomy): Eukaryota > Metazoa > Mollusca > Bivalvia > Myida > Dreissenidae > Dreissena > Dreissena polymorpha. The sequence goes on from NC_068355.1 coordinate 204,332,860, forward strand.
AGTGGTTTTGTGGCTCCGTGAGTTTCTTGGCGTTGTTATACCTACTACACTTATCAGTCCTTACGGTGTGCTCCATCACGAAATAATCGTGACCAGTTACCTAGGAGACTAGTGAATAATGATGGCAACCTGATGTAATCCTAGTGGACATTGTGCGCTTCATGCTTAATATTGCCAAACAATTTTTCCGACACGAAACGTTTTAACAAATTATTATTTAATTAATTAGATATCTACCTTAACTGTAAATGTTTTGTTGCATTCTCAAATGACAATAATTAAATTTGCAATCCGAAACACACTTAAACATTTTATAAAATTCTAGCTTCAAATAAGCACTGCACTTGTATTTAGTATTCATCCTTTGTCCTGATAAAAAGCGTGCAAACAATATGCCACTTATGTCAAACGTTACGTAACTGCATGGAAAGTGTTGATGTATTGACTTTTATGTCCCCCACTATAGTAGTGGGGGACATATTGTTTTTGCCCTGTCTGTTGGTTGGTTGGTTGGTCTGTTGGTTGGTTTGCGCCAACTTTAACATTTGCAATAACTTTTGCAATATTGAAGATAGCAACTTGATATTTGGCATGCATATGTATCTCATGGAGCTGCATATTTTGAGTGGTGAAAGTTCAAGGTCATCCTTCAAGGTCAAAGGTCAAATATATGGGTCAAAATTGCTCATTTAATGTACACTTTTGCAGTATTTCAATATTCAAGATAGCTGCACATTTTGAGTGGTGAAAGGTCAAGGTTAAGGTCATCCTTCAAGGTCAGAGGTCAAATATATGTGGCCAAAATTGCTCATTTTATGAGTACTTTTGCAATATTGAAGACAGCAACTTGATATTTGGCATGCATGTGTATCTCATGGAGCTGCACATTTTGAGTGGTGAAAGGTCAAGGTCAAGGTCATCCTTCAAGGTCAGAGGTCAAATATATGTGGCCCAAAGCGCTTATTTTATGAATACTTTTGCAATATTGAAGATAGCAACTTGATATTTGGCATGCATGTGTATCTCATGGAGCTGCACATTTTGAGTGGTGAAAGGTCAAGGTCATCCTTCAAGGTCAAATATATGGGTCAAAATTGCTCATGTAATGTCACTTCTGCAATATTGAAGCTAGCAATTTTATATTTGAAATGCATGTGTATCTCATGGAGCTGCACATTTTGAGTGGTGAAGGGTCAAGGTCAAGGTCATCCTTCAAGGTCAAACGTCATATAGGGGGACAGTGTGTTTCACAAACACATCTTGTTGTATTTAAAATAATTTGGGTACAGACGATTTAATTTGTTTAATGAAAAAATTTCGTTGTTCATTATTACTAAATTATATCGCAAATGAAATTGAATAGACATTTCTTAAAAATTAATTTCAAATCAAACATGCTGTATCTATATCGTTACGGGGTTTTGGATGATCATTAAAGCAGTTATTTTACTGTATACAGTACAGAGTTAACATAAAATTCTGACAGTACTGGATAAAGTGTTGGGTATTGTAACAACATGCCTAGAAGGCAGACTTTGATGATTTGATACAAGGGATTTACATGTTCGTTTGCAACTCTTCCTCGATTTTGTCTGCAAATTGGTTGTGTGTGTGTGTTTTTTAGAAAAAAAATCAAATTGGGAAAAATGTTCTCATTGGGAATAGTGCCTTTTAACGGTACCAACATTATAAAGAGGAAAAACACTGTGGGACTATGTAGGGTTTTTGATGGCTGACTTTATAAGTATTAAGGTATTAATTATATGTAAGGTTTTGTCTGGGGCCCTTTCCTTGAAGAATTTTTAAACAAAAGGGGAATTATAGTTTTGTTAAAAAGCATGATTACATGTTTATATCCTATTATGGTATATATTATTTATCAAATACTAGTAACTTTGGTGTGATGGCAAAATAAGATTATTTATACTATGCCAAAACTTAATTTCATGAAAACAATTGGGCAATATTGCTGATACAATATACAAAATTCTTTTATTTTTGTCATTTTGTTCCATATTTAATCTTTATTTTCATAAAGCTTTTGACTTTCGCATGTATAACATAGCATATTGTCCTGGCAAATTGAAGCACTGATCGAGCTTCGAAGATTCGATTAAAATATTTAAACCCGGTTAAACCGATTAAAAAACAATATAAATCAAGCACCGCTGTTATCAATATCGGGAAGTGAACTCCAAACCAAATGATATTTTGTTATTGTTGGAGTAATTGCCATTGTCCTTGTTTGTAATGTCTATTTCTTGTGCGGAGAACAAATCTGCTGAAGTTTTTAATGTATTCAAATAAAACGTCATATAATGAAAGATTGCTTTTATAGAAAATGTAAGATTGCTTTTATAGAATATGTAGAGAACATGGACCATAACTATTTCATAAGTATTAACAGAGTAATTGCCCTTTGTTTGAATTTCATTTGTCGAGTATTTACTCATACATATTGATTATTGATTACAAGAACTATTTTATTAGTGTTAAGCTATGTATTGTGATAATTTAAGTTTGTAAAAGTTTGTTAATTGCTTTAGAAATAACTTATAATGAATTAAGTTAGGATACACTGTATGTATAACAAGTACTCTGATACTATTTTTGTGTAGTGTGTAAACTAAGTTTGGAGGTAAATAACATTATGATGAAAAAAGAAAAACGAAGCAAAAAAAGTTGGATATCTTGTCTGACAATATTTTGAGAGGGATCAAATTTAAACTATAGTTACTTAAAATTTGTCTGGAGCATGTCTTGAAAATTAAAAAAGGTTTCAACTTGAAAGATAGGTTTATAGATGGTGAATATGCAGTGCACTTGATCCATTACTCTTCCTCCTCTATCTTTAAAGTTATTGCCACTTGCTTATTTTCCTACTGACATTTTGCACAGAAAATATATTGTAAACTAAATGATGAATCAACTTGTAACCTTATAGGCATTCGGTCTCAACACAGACATGTGAAGTGCACAAAAGTCATAACTCTATCCTCCATAGGCAGTAGGTCTCAACACAGAGATGTGAAGTGCACAACAGTCAACACTATCCTCCATAGGCAGTAGGTCTCAACACAGAGATGTGAAGTGCACAAAAGTTAACTGTATCCTCCATATTTTTAGAGTAATTTCCCTTTGTTAGTTTTTAACATTTAACTTTTGAATCCAGCATATGATATCCAATTTAAACTACATGAGGAATAAACATGATTGTTCAACGAAATACATATCATACTGATGGAAAGTGCAGTCCATAAGAACCATAACTCTTGCTTTCATAATTTCACAGTAATTGCTTGAGTTCATTATCATGCTGATGTTTTTCAAGGCTATATCCCACCTATAGTATTAAGTATTAAGGAAAACTTTATAGGTATAAAGATTGAATTGCATGTTGGCCAAGCAGTGTGTTAAACGTAACTGACTTATATCCTTTGTCAAAAATGCATGCAGTGTTGTTATTTCAGGCGTGACAAAGACAGGTCTAGATGAGTTTAACCGGTGTGGACTTATGGTTTTCACTCTGTCTGTCAGTCTGCCTGTTTGTCTGTCTGTCTGTCCGTCACACTTTTCTGGATCCTGCCAAAACTTTAAAAGTTCTTCATATTTTTCCATGAAACTTGAAACATGGATAGATGGCAATATGGACGTTAGGCACGTCATTTCATTTTATTCCTAGGTCAAAAATTCTGGTTGCTATGGCAACAAAAAGACTAGAAATTCTGCAGAAAATGGTAGTTTGCTGGATCCTGCGATAACTTTAAAAGTTCTTCATATTTTTTCATGAAACTTGAAACATAGATAGATGCCATCTATCCATGTTTCAAGTTTCATGAACAAATATGGCAAGATGGACATCATGCACATCATTTCATTTTATTCCTATGTCAAAAAATTCTGGTTGCTATGGCAACAAATATTTAAAATATAAAATAAAATTTGACAATGGTGGAATTTCTTACAATGGTGGAGCCGGTAGGAGACATATATTGCTTGGCAATAGTCTTGTTTAAATTTAAATTATAGCTAAACTTCACACAAAATCCATTATATGAGCAGTATATTATAAACACTTTCATATATTTTGGTAAGAAGATATAATATATTTTGGTAAGGAGATATAATATATTTTGATAAGAGATATAATATATTTTGGTAAGGAGATATAATATATTTTGGTAAGGAGATATAATATATTTTGTGACACTACTAAGATTAAGGGATCTTACGTCAAAGCAAACTGTTGAGAATTGCTCTAAGTGTTATTTTATCTAAGTGTCTGATTGTTTAATCAGGAGAAACTTCCATAATAATGTATTGTGCATGTAAGAACGGTTCAAATGTCAAATCAAGGACGATAAATATCATTTGCGTAATTCAGACTTTAAGACCCCCTCCAGACGGTTTCAAATATAGAACAATCAGAGACAACATAGGTAGAAACTTCCAATCAGGAACCGTGTTCATAAAAAACTTCCTGATGATGATGAATGATTATGTCTGATAATGAAGTGCTCCAGCTAGGCCTGAATGAACGGGTGCCCCGCCCTGTCCTTCCAAAGCCCAGCCCTACCTTCTGAGGCCCCGTCCTGCCCTATATTTTTTTATTTAATTTTATTTGTTTACATTTAATAATTTGTAAATCTCTTTTTTTTTTTTTTTTTTTTTTTTTTTTTTTTTTTTGAATTTATAGCGTTTATTCACCTCCATACATTACAAAGTGTATCATTAGTTTTCATGTTATTCTGTTAGTATATAATATAGTTGTTTAACAATTCAAATGAATAATATAATAGAGGTAAATAAAATCCATGCATTCCATTATATAGACACAATCCTACAGTTCACACATACACAGACACATACATGCGATGTTATGAAACAAAAAAGACAATTGTTTGGACTTCAGAAAAACATAAGCTTTAATCAAACGTTTTGACTTCAGACAATTAAAAACATTAATCAAACGACCATGGTATTAAATATTTTAAGTAAACAACACAATTTACAATACCACTGTTCTATTGATCTACAAAAAGTTTTACAATTGACCAGTTAAATAGTTTCTTTTCTTTACATTTAGTATTAGATTGAATCTCCCATGCTACGCAAAGATAATTATTCAGCCCCCTTATTGAAGGTAATAGACCCTTTCTCTGGCATACAAATATATACTTTTTAATTTCAAGAATAAGAATATTAATATCAGTCATGTTAATACTTGTACAACCAAATAACATTGTTTGACATGAAATATCAGTACATTTTTGCACATTATGGGATCTTAAAAAATCTACAACATAATTAACAATTCTCTTTGTGAAAATGCAGTCCCAGAATATATGTAATAGGGTTTCTTCATTTTCTTTACAGAAAGAACATAAATTGTCATGAACAATGTTCATTTTAAATAACAAAGATTTGGTTCCTAGGATTCTGTGAACAATTCTTGTCTGGAACCACTGAGTGTAAGTGTCTTTAGATATAATAAAAACAAGTGCATGCACTTTTGTCCATTCAACGTTATTAAAAAGTGTATTCCATTTTAAATGGCAAGTGGGTATATCTGTATTATAGCTAAAACATTTATAGACAAGTTTGTTTTGATTATATCCAAATACAATGTTATTCAAGTAAAATGATATAAATGCACATTGTATATTTGGCTTTTTAATAGATGGAAGTCCTGATAGCCTGATAAATGCATTCACAGTTCTAATTAAACCTTCATAAAAAAGAAAGTTAATTTTAACGCCAATGAGAGTTTCTAATACAGATTGTTTTAAAAATTCTCCAGAAGTGTACATTATATCTCTTACATATCTAATTCCCCTATCATACATTTTTTTGTTATATATAATATTCCCACCTATCTTAAAATTGTGGTTATAAAATAACGGCATATCTAGGATATCTTCACACTTACTGACATTTTGTTTATTAATATACTCAATGTAACATGTAAGGACATCTCTCCAAAAACAATTTTTTAAACTTATCATAATTTTTTCTATGTATTTTTTTCCTAAATTAAACATTTTCTTCACATCAAACATAGAATATACAAGTTGGAAACATTTTCCATTACTTGATACAATTTTCCTTAACCATGTCATTTTCATAGTTTTTTCAAAAGCATATATATCAGTCATGGCAACTCCTCCATCATCATATGATTTAATAGCAATAGTTTGTTTAATTTTTGCTGGTCCATCCCATATAAAATTGGAAAAAAGGCTATTTATTTGTTTTAAAACTTTATCTCCTGGGCTAGGAAGAGCTACAAACAGGTGTGTAAAAAGGGGAAGTAGTAGTGATTTAACAACTGTTATCTTTCCTAGGGGTGTTAAATTTCTTCTTTTCCAAAAATTTATGATATTGTGCAGCTTTTCCAGTTTACTCGTGAAGTTTATTTCTATTATTTTCTTTAAATCAACATTAAATAATATTCCTAAAACTTTAAAGTTTGTTGTGCCCCAGACTAGTTTATATTTAGTTTTTATTGATTGTATGCTAAACTTTTTGGAGCCAATCCATATAAGGTTTGTTTTGTCATAATTGATTTTCAATCCAGAACATAAGGCAAAGTTATTTAAAAGATCGAGGGTAGCATTAAGGGAAACATCTGTGCCATCCAGAAAGAGAGATGTATCATCAGCAAACTGAGAAATTTTATATTCAATATTTTCTATCACTATTCCTTTAATTTCATTACAATTTCTTATTTTAATTGCCAAAATTTCAGCACACAGAATGAAGATATAGGAACTTATTGGATCTCCTTGTCTGCAACCTCTTTGAATTGTTATAAATTCTGACAAAAACCCATTGATTTGAATTGCCGTCAAGGTATTATGTAGGAAAAGTGAAATCCATTTTTTCAATGTTGTACCAAAATTAAAATAATCTAATGTTTTTTCTATAAAATCAAATTCAAGGGTATCGAACGCCTTTTCAAAGTCGATGGTCATCAAGAGTACAGGGATATTGTTATCTTCTGTATATTGCATAATGTCATATAAAAGTCTGGTATTCTCACCAATATATCTGCCTTTAATAAATCCTGTCTGATCTTTAGAAATAAGAGTATCAAGGATAGTTTTTAATCTGTTAGCAATAGTCCCAGATGCAAGCTTGTAAACTACATTTAAAAGTGTTAATGGCCTTAGGTTTTTCAAAAAATGTCTGGGTTTATTATCTTTAGGTATACATGTGATTATACCTTGTTTTTGAGTAATTGACATGGTTCCAGAGGTAAAACCATAGTTGAGGCTTCTCACTATAAAGTGGCCTAAATCTTTCCAAAAAACTTTAAAAAATTCTGCTGTAAAACCATCTGATCCTGGGCTTTTGTCATGCTTCATATTTTTTAAAGTAATTAATATTTCCTTAAGTGTAAGAAGGCCTTCTAATGATTGAGATTGTTCAGTGTTTAATTTAATTGTGTTTATTTCTTTAAGGTCATCATGTACATTATAAGAGTCATTAAAGACAGACTTTGTATACAATGTTTTGTAAAATTGGGCAGCTTCTTTTAAAATACCAGGATTATCAAATAGTCGCTGACCTTCATCGTTTTCAATGAAAGGAATGTTTTTATTAGATGCATATTGTGCTTCCAAATTACAAAAATATTTTGAGGGTTTTTCGCCTTCATCAATCCACTTCGCCTTAGCTCTAATGAAAGCGCCTTTCATTTTCAAGTTTCGAATGCCTATGAGTTCTTGTTGCAAAAGATTGAGCTCTTCAATGTTTTCATTTGTTAACTGTTTTTCAATGTCTTCAATTGCTTTTAAAATATAATATTCTCTTTCTTTTCTCTTTTTGGATTTGAAGCTCGAATATGATATGGTTTTACCTCTGATTTCCATTAATAAAGTTTCTAAAAACAGTTGATCATTTATAGTAAACTGTATTAAATCATTTTCTATAGTGTTAAGATATTCAATGTTATACACAGGTAAGACATATTGTTGCTTAATTTCTTCAATTTTTTGTTTTATACATTGAATATATTCTAGGTCATAAAGTAATGAATTATTAAATTTCCACAGGCCCTTTCCATGTTCTATTTTGCTAAAATTAAATTCCAAAGTGATAGGGGAGTGATCTGATTTGTAGCTAGCATGTATATCAGATTTCCTAATATACTGACTAAAATCATTAGTTGTTAGAAAAAAGTCCAATCTAGCTTGTTGGACAGTGTTAGGCTTTCGCCAAGTGAAACATTTTGTATCCCCGTTTATAACTCTAAAAGTGTCTATTAGATTTTTATCATTGATTACAGAAGATAACAATTCCCTTGACTTCTTATTATTATTCAAAGTTTTATAGTTGGCATAATCAATATTCACGTCAAGTACTAGATTAAAATCTCCACATAAAATATAAGACTCATTACCTATAGTCTCTATTATATTAAAAAGTTTACTATAAAACAAAGGAGTATCAGTATTTGGTCCATAAAGAGTGCACAGAGTAAATCTATGGTTATCTATTGTTAAGTCTAGAATTAATAAATTTCCCTTTATATCTTGTTCTTGATTGTGCACTTTAACATTCAGATTTGTCAAACATTTATTAAATAAAATGCAAACTCCTCTTGAATTAGAAGTGCCAAAACTAAAATAGCATTCACCATCCCAATTTTGGTAAATTTGTTTTTCCATTGAAGAAGTGAAATGGCAATCCTGTAAACAATATATATGGGCATTTAGACTTTTTACATATTTAAAAACATCAGCTCTTTTTGAAACATCATTTAGACCACGACAGTTGTATGAAACAATCTTTAAATTATCCATTCTCAATACAAAGGATGACATTTTTGTTAACATACCATAGACAGCAACAGCCATTATCAATTACCACAGTCAATACACAATACACAATTGCAGTAAATACACAATACGTTTTATCTCTGTCAAAACAAATAAATAGGCAATACAAAAATGCTGAAGTTCGCACACAGATTCTACTGGAAAGACATCTACACATACACAACATAAATAGACAATACATTCTGAAATCATACAAACATACAAAAAAACACACATACAGTGCGACTATAAAACAAAACATGTGAACAAAACATAAGCGGTTAGCCTATGTGCTTATGCATAATACTCATGTTTATAAACAATACGTTTTAAATTAGCATGGTACTCCGCGTATAAGGAACATAAAATAATGTCAAGATAGAGAAAGAAACCGCGTATAAGGAACATAAAAAAATATCAAGATAGAGAAAGAAACACAACATTTATATAACAACAGTACAATATAAATTTTACCCGTCTATATTAAAATAATGTCAAGATAGAGAAAGAAACCGCGTATAAGGAACATAAAATAATGTCAAGATAGAGAAAGAAACCGCGTATAAGGAACATAAAATAATATCAAGATAGAGAAAGAAACACAAAATTTTACCCGTCTATATTACTATCCCTGAACTGAGAAAACAATTTTTATTTTTTTTCCCATTTTAATACTAGTTCTGACTTAAATTATGATATGCATTTATGGCCTTTAAATCTCATATAGTCAGTTTGCTATTTTTTGGTTAGTCTAAAAGGTTAATATCAAAGTACCTTTTACTTTCTTAAATAGTATGTTTATCAAGAAACTATAAGTCTATAGACTGATAAAGATAGTAGTGCCTATGTACAATACTGATCCTCTAATTATGAAATAGTTTAAATATCAAGGTTCAGAGCATCCACAACAGTGACACTTTTGATTCAATGTAAACAAAGTTATTAGATATTTATTACATAGTGGGTCTTATAACTAATAAATAAACAGATGATATTTCTGTAATATTATAGAAAACATATTAACTTTATATGGATTTTATGTCACAAATTTATCAAGAATCACATTTGGTCTGTTATAATAAAAGATTATATGGATTTTGTATGAAATTTATAATAGCCTCCCTTAGCCACACTCTAAGTCAATATTATTTAGCAAGTGCAATTACACTTGTATAAAATATTCTTATTTCCAGATTTGTTGTTATGATTATTCAGGAATACATATAAAGGCATGAAAGTTGTGTTGAAAAGGTTATGCGTGTTCATTCAGTATTAGTTTAACCCCAAGATGGATCACCTATTTTTTCAAATAGATGATCCTTGAGGAATATTTATCTTAGTATTGGTAATGTTATTTCATTTACATGAAGTAAAATTGAAATCATATTAAAAAGAAGAGAAAAAATAATAATATAACCAAGGATTCAAATATTTGCATGAACATTATTAATAACAGTGTTAGATCTAAATATGTTGTGCATTAATGCACAATCCCAATGGCAATCACCTATGCGAAAACGAAATCATAGATGATTTGTAGGGATAAGATATCTCAGTTAATTATATCATTGAAAATCATATAGTAATAATTATACAATTTCAGATAAAGAGTTGGAAAAAAGTATTCAAAATAAAAACAAAAAACATTTACATGTACAATTATTGTCATCTTCTGTTTTAACAGTTGAGAGATGCTTTTATACTATTACTAAATAGCTAATGATATATACCTTATGAGTGATTTATAATGTGACATGTTAAACTCATGGTGATTTACAGTACTATATATTACCTGTTATACTGTTGTTAGATTATATACAAAGGGGATCTATAATAACAGAAAACATAAGATTACATCAATTCAACATCATCCTTACACAATTTAGTAAGATATTGTTTACATGAAAGCTCCTCTCTGCATTATTGAATAATTAGGTCAGTAGTGGTAAAAACCTGTTCTATAAATAGATTGTAAACATTCAGGCATACAGCAGTTTCATGGATGACTGCCCTTGAATAAGGCTAGACAAAACATTCTCTTTAGTTTGAGTGGCTTTGGATAAAAGGTTAACATTTTATTCAGTTTGACAAAGAAAAAAAAACCTTACATATTGAGTTTGTTCTCTATAGGGTATATATGTATATATTAATCTATATCGCTTTATATTGCATTAAAAATATGCTTCCCGCATTCTTGGTAGTAAAGTAATATTATTACCATTGTCATAAATTGCGGTGTATATATGCAAAGACAAAAATAGAAGCAAAGAAGGATATACATATCATATTTGATTATTCTTTAAATTAAAGATATAAATAAATGTAGATATATTATACAGTGAGTAGTATATATGACAGGAATATGACACAGTATCGGGCGCATATAGTAATTATATACATTTAGTATACAATTAACTAAGAAATGCATCTGATGTTTAACATTTATGGTATTAATTTTTGTGAGGTGACAAAACAAGTGTTTTAAAATCAGGTTTCAATATACAAAAGGAGTTATCAACATTACAACATAGTGTCGTTTATTTTAGAAAGCCCGTTATCCAGTAAAATTAAATAACATTTCGTACAATATTTGGAAACAAAATAAAGATAAATGTTAAAAACATCAATGTCTTCATAGCAATTGCCAAAATTTCAACGCTAGATGTGGTCTGGTAAAAAAGAAATAACAAGTTACAAAATGCTCTTTTTTGTTTGTTTGCGGGACAATATATTTAACACATATGCTTGTACGAAGTTAACGTTCGTGTATCTAATGAATAGATATCGTTGTGGGAAATTCATATGGATTATATTTTGCCACAAAAAATACATATGAGCATTATGTTCCTCTTTCAATATATGTTATCATTCCATATCTAGCGTTGAAATTTGAATATTTTTCAAAGGAACACTTATTTGTTTATGTGTTTACTTTATTTTACAAAATATTGTGCGCAATATATGTTGATTTTCAGTATGTATATTAATCTAAATGAGTTACGACTAGAGATGTGTATTTGTTCCGGTTTTCAGAAAGGAGACAACAACATCATTAAGGCATTAATGCATTGATATCAATAAATAACAGCGAAGTCTTACTTTATCACTATCTAAGGTCATAAGAGAGATGTTGGTATTTAATGGTTATGAACAAATGGTGGGGGGTCATATGAGTTTTTATCTTACATTGCCTGAGAATATGACCATACCATCTTATAACGGATGACATACTTATGTATTTCTGGATCAAAATCTTAACATTTAAATACATGTTTAATTTGACCCTGTTCAAAGCAGTTAAATTATTGTCTTTTCATAAAACTTTTAAGATATCGTTAGATTGAATTCTAATTGAATTGGGCTACTATTCCCTAATACATTGCTTTATTTACAAATGATGCACAGCCTAGAACATTGTATTATACAGAAGGTAAAACTATGACCTGAACTTTGAATCTACTTCTGAATGACTCTCATGATAAAGGTTCAAGCTCATTTTCGTAAACAGAAAACAAAAATACCAAATGCGCTATTAGATCAGGCGAAAATCAGGTGAATTTGAAAAATAATTTATTAAATGTTTGTTGATAATTTTGCGGGTTTTTTTTGTTGTTTTTTTTAGGTTTTCATTGTTTTCGCTAAATTGCGCATTTTTGTCGATATAGACATTTTCTGTAGTTAATCAACCAATTACAAGTAACGGACAAATGCAGTCTTCAACTAGGCGAATAAAATTGCCTTTGGGAAAAATATCAAAACATATGGAATTTCTTATGACTAAGATAACAAAAAGTTTTAGATGTATCACAGCAAGTTATACGATTTGCTTACAATCCTGTGCTAGATATTAAATCAATAATACATCGACAGGTTTTGTTTTTAGATATCCTTCGCTGTACGTATTCGATCAATTAAAAAAACAACAGACACATAAATTGGCAGAACGATCTGCCTGCATTCCTTTCTATATTGTGAATTCCCATCAGTCAAAACAAATCAATAGTCGGATTAAATTTTGCATTTTCTCTGTAGAGTTTTATTGAAGTTTGAGTCGTATAAGAATCTGTATAAGAAAATAAAAATCGGTTATATATGTGAGATTCTGCCGAAGTGACGGAGAGAAAAATAGTGCAGAAGTAAGTTTGTTTTATATTATGCTTGCACTTTTATGAATGGATTTGTCCATGTCCGTCCGACCGTTCGTGTTTATATAAGATGCCCCGATATCGAATAGATGATGCAATTACCTGATTCAGTTTGCTGACGATTTATTTTCTAAATTAAAATAAATGTTTTGTTTGTTTCCCCCTTCAATAATAAACGTGTTTTGTATTAAATTATGTTCACTTGTCAATAATAAACGTATTGTGTATTATACTATATTTCATTTAGTTCACGTACAATATCATTTTTTGTATAAAGATCATTTTTAGACGAAATAAAAAAGCCGTTTTCGATTGCCGCTTTGGGCTCTTGTTTAGATTATAAAAGATTTTTCTATTATAATACATAAATAACATGTTGCTAAATATACGTCACGAAGACAAACTCGTATTATAATTTAATGACAATTTAATCACATATACTGAACACCATATCAATAACAAATACACAATTCCCGAGTAACAATATCTATACGACCTATATAAACTATTACATTCACTAATTCCCAAAACATTACATACATATATACACGTTGAGTACGACGTTGTGACGTCACATATATATGACGTCACAACATTTAATACAACCTGGTTTGTCACGTGATTACTATTTTGTTAAATATACGTCACGAAGACAAACTAATTTTGTAATTTAATGACAATTTAATTATATATAAATAATGCCATAGTAGTGAATAAATTTGTAACAGTTTAAACAGCAGTACCTCTTAACTCTAAATGCAAAGTAGTTGAATTATAAATGTTAATCAAATGTTTTTCCCTTTACACAGCCTTACTATAATCAGTGCGATAAACTTTCAAAAGTCAATTTTCAAGTTTAACAGCTCCCATGATTCAACAACCCTGCTGTAAAATCTTCTTCAGGCTTGGAATGCACATAGTGCGCAAAGAACACTTCAGGGTTCTTCCAGCGACCGACTTTGCGAACCATTTCTGGATCGGCGTGATTCTCCACAGCAGTAGTGGCTCCAGTCGGGCGAAATGACTTAGTGGAGTTACCATGACCTTCTAAATCTTCCAGTTTGATCCCGTCCTCAAGTACTTTAGCAATCGCGGGGTAAATAGAACAAAAATCAACGACATACCTTACATCAGAAGTGGTTTTTCAGTGTCTATGTGTCTTAAAACTTCACTCGATGTAAACCGGAGATAAGGTCATCGTCGCAGCATTCATTGGACTGGTATTGACCTTCGAGACACCGAATCCTTCATCATTGTTATCTTTTACCGCCCCCGGAACAATGTTTTGGTAACTGAAAATTCGATGTCTTCTGCCTGTACTTGGAAACCTCCTTTACCGCGGCTCTAGCCGCCACCACTACCGCCTCCACCACCGCCGCCGCCGTTACCACCACCGCCGCCGCCACCACCACCTCCACTCATGATAAATATATATAAAAGGCAAAAACAGCATCGATATCAAGATCCGGCATTGTTTGAAATGGTAAAATAACCATTGTTTGTAAATTAATGTATAATACGTCTTTAATTTTGAATAATTATGCCTTTAATGTTGTTGAAAATTAAATATGTATTCATAAAATTATTGTTCAATAATAGCTGTAAACATCAGGCTATTTTTATCGAGATCTAAGCAATATAAAAATATAAACTGATCAATAAAATAAAATCGTACATACCATTACAAAAGCTGTTTAACAAAATCCAAACAATTCTTACGCCTGTGAAAGCCGCAATGATGTCTAGCATCCGGGCGGGCTAATTTATACCGGCATTTACCACGTGATGTCTGACCTATTCCCTATAAATTGGAGCTAAGTTCCCACTTCAATGCCAGATTGTGTCATGATTTCATGATTTACATGGATCACTACCCGTAGCTTAGTGCTAGATAGAAAGTAAAACTGAGGAAACAAACCCGGTTACAACCTTTATTTTATGAGTCATAACACACGATATATAATGTCCACCTCATGTTTGCTAAACGAAAGACTTGGCACTACGATGAAGTGTTTCAACGTCTAGCATACAATAACACCTAGTCATCATGACAAAACGAGCGCATGCAAACTAATGTATTTGAGCCGTGCTCTGTGAAAAGTGTGTTTAATTCAT
Organism: Dreissena polymorpha; assembly: GCF_020536995.1. Classification (NCBI taxonomy): domain Eukaryota; kingdom Metazoa; phylum Mollusca; class Bivalvia; order Myida; family Dreissenidae; genus Dreissena; species Dreissena polymorpha. The sequence goes on from NC_068355.1 coordinate 204,347,942, forward strand.
GTGCGAAAAGTGTCGTCCCAGATAAGCCTGTGCTTTCCGCAAAGGCTAATCATGGACGACACTTTCCGCTTTAATGATATCTTTCGTGTCTAGAAAGTCTCTTCTTAGCAATACTACAGTTAAGGCGGAAATTGTTGTCTCTGATTAGCCTGTGTGGACTTCACATGCTAATCTGTGACGACACTTTACGCACATGTATTAAACCCCCTTTTCACAGAGCACGGCTCATTTTAAAATACAGCCAGCTCATCTGTGTTTATACCTGCGTACATAAATAGAACTAGTTAATACTTAAACGCAAATACGTTGCCAATTTAGAACGAACGCCTTTACATTGAATATCTTAAATTGCTATTGTAAATGCATTCACATCTCTATTAGCTCGATCTTGGGAAACGGGGTTTAATGCATGTACTTTAAGTGTCGGAAATGCTTATCAGGGACGACGCGTACTGAGGTTATGGTATTTTACGTTTCAAAGAAAGTCTCTTCATATCGAAAGTCTGGTTCATGCGGACATTGTCGCCCCTAATACGTCTGTGCCAACCACACAGGCTTATATGGTACCACAATTTACGCACATGCATTAAACTCCGTTTTCCCAGTGCCAATCTTATCGATCAGGTAAAATTTCGATTATCATTTTAAGCGATTTGAAATAAAAGTAACACGGCGAGGCTACAAAGAAAATACGTGCTTTCTTCCTCGAAAGACAATAACATTCGACCTTACCTATACAAATTATAAACAAAGAAAACAATATTTGCATTCATTGATCAATTGCTTTTTTTTTTTTTTAAATTGCTATTTTAACTGAAGATCAATGCTTTCAAATAATTGTGTTCATGTTCATTTATTTAGTAATCTTTATATGAAGACTTTATAACATAGCAGTCATTCAATTATGACTTTTCACAAACATTTATGGTAAGCAGGCATGCGTTTGAAGTTTGCCAATTGACCCCATTGATCCAATTAACAAGATAATACGGTATTAAATAAGTATGCTTGATAAAGACCACGGTAATGTTTCCAGACATGAAATGATAAGCTGTGCATAAACATTTAAGCAAAATTTAATACACTTGGACATTCCATTTTGAAAAGCTTCCGGCATCCTAAAACTACTCTAAAATCTTATTGAGTACCGAAATAATAACAGTTCAAATATGATGCGATATTTCTTAGTTCAAGTCCATACAAAACACATGTTTGTGAATTTAAATTTGAGTGTGTATACTTAAGACCTTCCATGGGGTATAGGTAAAACGTTTATTTAATGTACAACAAAACTACTACGCTAGTAATTGACACACAAACAATTCCGTAATTTAACGGTTACGCTCCATTTGTTTGACACGATGAATATAAGTCAGCCATTTTGAATACGGACAAATGCTAAGCGCTCTGTGAAAACAGGCCTTAATAAGTGTACGATAAGTGTCGTCCCAGATTAGCCTGTGTTATCCACTCATGATTGTTGGGGACAACACTTTAATGGAATGTTTCGTTGAAGTCTCTTCTAAACGAAAATCCTTTCAAGGCAGAAAGTGTCTTTCGTGATAAGCTTGTGCTGACTGCACAGGCTAATCTGGGACGAAACTTAACGCACATGCATGAAGACACGTTTACCACAGAACGAGGCTCAACAAATTAATGTCATCAAATAAAAAAAGTCAACAAAAAAACTCAAACCAAAAGCTTACACGTTACCACTATGGCCACATTGCCTTTAGCTGTTGATGGCAGTTAAAACGCTATGTAGGAAACACACGTTTTTGGACGAAAACCTTCAAATTTAAAACGCTTAATAATAGTTCGATTTCGATGAATAATAATAAAAAACAATTAATATTTTAAATATGAGTCCTATGTCTGAGTGTTATTTTGATAGTTTGAATAGAATGCAATAATTGTATAACGAATCTGTAATACAATGTACATTTTTAATGTGTTTTAACAGAAAGTGAACAAGTCCCTTTAAGTCACATTTAATAAAAATAAGTTATGAGCATTTATATGCGAGTGCATACAGGTACATGTATTCCGCGGAATGTGTCTGCAAGATTGATTGTGCATACAGATAGTCAATTAGATACAATTGCAAATGTTTTTAAATGGGCTAAAGGTTGAATACCGGGTCTTATGACATGGTGCGGATTATTGGAAGCGTTCTATCAAATGCCGTTAATTGAAATACCAATTATAGTTAGGCATGGTTGCGGCTTATATCACTTATTTTCGATTTCATATTATTTTACTAGCACGTGGAATATGCATGTATTCACTACTAGACCAACAACGTAATTGAAGAATAACTCACGATTCACGTACAAGTATATTGTCATGTCTTATTTTCATTTCAACATGACGATAATACAACTACATGTATACAACAATGAGAACAAAATAATGACATACAAAAGTAAAACAACCAACAATCAGCAAAGTATAATATTCTTCACAACGCTTAAAGTGCATGTTAAACTCTCAAGACGCAAAGCTCATTAACATTGAAATAACACTGGTGCGATGCCTATGGCGTAAAAAACGAACGTAAAAGTGCCCCTTAAACAAGCCGAACATGCCGGCCCCTCCTTTTCCCCCCTTTTCCCGCACCATTATCGCTTTGCTCGGTGTTAACCCCTCCTCTGGTCTGATCCCCTCCCTTCCCCCTTGACCACCCCCTCCAAAAAGCCCTCCGAAAAATCCAGCCCCGCCTTTTCCCCCTCCCCTCCCCGCCCGTTCGACCCAGGCTCACCGGGCTGACCGTCTTGGCCCCTAAAGAAACTAAAGAAACCCGACCCTCCTTTCCCCCTTCCCCTCCTCGACTAGTGGTGCAGTGTTCCCACATCCGCCATGCGGTGTTTGCACCTGTCCAGTGGCATGAGTATTGCTTTAGAAAAACCGGGCTTAATAAGGGTGCCGAAAATATCATCCAAGATTAGCGTGTGGAGTCCTCACGGGCTAATCAGGGACAACACTTTCCGGTTTTATTGAATTTTTCGTTTATGATGAGTCGCTTCTAAACGTTCCGCCTGGAATTTCGCTATGAAGAGACTCCCCTTAAACGAAAATGCCTGAAAGTGGCGCCTCTGATAAGCCTGTGCGGACTAGGTTACCACAGTAACCGTCGTTAATATGCTACTTTAAAACCACTTGAATTATCAAAAATTGTTTTTATTTAACATGTACTTTTTGCATGTACATCTTTGTCCATATTTTCATGAACATACTTTCTACAAACAATTTTCAACGTACCATTCAAATGACGTCATTTGTTGGACATCATGACGTTTTGATTTCCGAAACATAAAAATAATAAATAAATTGTGAAAAAAGGCTTCTTAATCGTTCAATTTAAAGCAAACACATATAGAGAGTAATCTGTTTAAGTAAGGGCCATGCTTGAAATATGTCACATCTCTGCGCAGATGGTGTATATTTGCACGTGAGAATAAATTAATTGTCTCCTGTTATGGTAATGATAACATATGCTATTACATGGAAACAAATCTTTATACCTTACCATTTCGATGGGTCTTATCACGGAAGTATTGCTCGGCCGAAACGACTTCGATGTTTTCGCCCTCCAGAAGTTTTCCTTAAACATAATTTTGTCCGTATGCATGCATACTCTGACCATAACATGATTGTTCTTGTTGCTGTTGTTGTTTCTGATGTTGTTGTTGTTCAATGTAGAACAAAAATCAATGCAAAAGAAATTGGTATAATAGAATTTAGCTCAAAATTTTGCGACAATTAAACTGTTCAAATTAAAATAAATAGACATGCAAAATGGATCAACAATTAAAAGAAACACTATAATATATAGTAAGATATTTATTATTGGACTTGAATTGCGTAACAAAAATGCGTTGGTAAGGAACCTTAATTTGCTGAAAATGATGCAATACGATGCTTTGATTCCTGATCGATATGGATTTTTCTTTGAAAATACCTTGTATATTATATGCACATCGCAAAAAGTAGTCCCGATTTTGAGTTGAGCATGGGAAAATAGTTCCAAAACAAAATTATAATGCATGTCTTATATATATAATGTAAAACTCAAATAATTTTTCGCACAATCGTTTTAGCGGTAAATAAACAACGTACGCTCTGAAGCAAAAGTAACTATGCATCATAATGCTATAATTAATTATTAATTGCCTGATAAACAACGAACGATCGAACTACATTTCTGAAAAATACCGTTCAAGGTTGCAATGGCTTTTTGGCAAGCTCGGAGTTCTGATAGGTCACGATTCCCTCTTGACGCTGTAGGTTTATCCGGGCCAGTGTGTTGCCGTCGTATGCAACCTGACACGTGGTTTGTGCATTTAAAATTATATGAGCCGCGCTATGGGAAAACGGGACTTAATGCACATGCGTTAAGTGTCGTCCCAGCTTTGCACAAGCAGTTCACACAGGCTTATCAGAGATGACACCTACCGCTCTGACTGGATTTTTCAAATAAAATAGACTTCCTTAAAACAAAAATCCATACAAGCGGAAAGTGTCATCCCTCATTAGCCTTATTTGCGAAGACATTTTACGCATATGTATTAATCACAGTTTTCCCAGAAAGCGGCTTATATTTATAATGCATGCAGGCTTATACATCTTCTTCCCTAAATAATATATATTACATAATATAAACAGATTTGTGAAGCTCAATAATCACTTAAGTTCGTAAAATAAAACCCATAAATCGAACATTCGTACGCCTTTTTACCTTTATTGGTCCAACCCCCTTAAACAACTCTATGAACTGAGGGCCCTTTAGTTTTCCGCACCC